>NC_056705.1:30508169-30523169 GCF_018831695.1 Puntigrus tetrazona | reverse complement strand
TAATAAAGTATTGAAATGGTTACACTCTAAATATCAGCTTGCATTCTGTAACCTATTGCATTTCCAAAGTAACCTTCCCAACACTACAAATATAAACACTGTTCGAAAAATTTGTGGTCAGTAAGTTATTCAGAAAGGTTTTTAAGATATTTATCATGCTACAAATGATTTCAAAAGATTTCAAATAAATGCTGTTCTATTAAAATAATGTGACAGTAGACTGGAGTAATGAGAAAACTTAGCTTCCCATAACAGAAATAAATTACATTTTGAAGTATATTAAAACAGAAAAATTGTAGTAACGTTTAACCATTTCAAATACAGATTTATGATCAAATAAATGCAGTCCAACTAAGAGATCTTACCAAACGTCATAAAAAAAAAAAAATGTAGGATCGTTTAATTTACATGGCTGCTCCGTTTCATTGTAAAATTGCATCAGAGCCCCGAGTCTAAAATAGAATAGCATTCCTAAACAATGAACTTGACATTCCTCAAAGATGAATTAATTCTGAACAACGCTCACACTCTCCACTTCCCACAATGCTCTCAGGTTATGGTTTCCTAGAACAGTAACAGTAAGACAGACATCAAAGCTCTTGCAAGAGGAGACAGCAGCTGAAACTCACTGTCACACAGCTTGGGGCAGAGACAGAGAGAGATGGGCAAAAATATCTAGAAGGGAAGAAACAAGAGAACAGTAACAGAGCCGCTGAACAACAGAGGAGTGGATGAGAAAATTAAGGTCGCTATGATACACACTCGTAATACGACTTCAAAGTCTCTGTTTATTCCAGTACCTGTTCATGTGTCGTCGAAGTGTGGCACGATATCAAGGGACAGTGTCTCACAGCTCACGGTCCGCTCAGTTTCACCGGTACTGGATGTTTAGGGGTTACACATGCAGAATATGTTGTACATACTCTTGTTTTGTCTTGGAAAAACACTGGCTTATCTGCAAGCAGACTGAGCAAACCATCTCAGAGGAACAGTATAGCAACACAGACGGTACTATATAGGGTCATTTTACAGACTCACTCTCTATTTCTCTCTTACACACACCTTGTTGTTCTTCACGCCCCGGGGGTGCAGATAATAGTGCGTATCTTCAGCAGCAGCAGATTTCATGGCAGCGGAGGTGTCTCTGAGCCCCGCGTGATAAAACATGAGACAGATGTACATCTAACATGTTTTCGCCAGTGTGCGTGTCTCAGTTTCCACGTATCTCCACACTGACACCCTAACACTCCAGGTTGACCAGGTTTTCACAGTCTCTCTATTCTTGTTATCCGCTGTCTGAGACTGTGACAAAGACGTCAGCTGGAACTTCCTTTGGTTTTTTTCGAAGAAAGCATCAGCATCAGTTCAACATATAGTCTGCAAATCTAAAAAGAATATATGTTTTGTAGCTATTTTCACAACTGTTAAAACCCCAAATCAAAGGAGGATCCTCACAATAATGGATTCCCCCCCAAAAAATTGTATTACAGGTCAAAAAGATTCAGAGTTACACCGGGTGAATTGTAGAGTGTAGCTCATCTTCCACATCCAGTGTGATGAGATTTCATGAAATTGAGAAGACTGAAATTGGAACCAAATGATTTTCTGACATGTTTAGAATTGCTGGAGGCTGAACAGCGTGTATGTCTGAGCTGGATGATACCTTTTCAGGGTTTCATTCTGGTGCTCGGAATGCGTGTGATTATGTGATATTTTGCACACACACACGCATAGATATGCGCACCCATATATCAGAGGAAATCAATAATGGCTTTAGAAAACTGTTTGGGGTTGTGTGGTCTTCGAGTACATTTTTGTTAAATGGGGAAAAAAATTATAAATATATATATATATATATATATATATATATATATATATATATATATATATATATATATATATGAGAGTAATATTGATGATGTTGATCTTGTTTTGTTAAAAGAGAATATGTAGGTTTAAAATATGTGGGCTCTTTTGATTCATTTAATCCAAATATGCTTTAATTTCTTATTTCTGCTGAACACAAAAGATATTTTAAAGAATGTTGGCAAATTGTTGTTATATAGTTGCATTAATTATTTATTTTATTTCCTAAATTAATTAATACAAAAAAAATTGTGTGTAATACTATAGAAGAATTGTTGTTTTTGGGCGGACATTTCCTTAATTAAATCCAATAATTTCAGTGGAGCTGATCATTTTTAGTATTTTTTTTCTCGCATCACACAGTCATGTAGCTCATGAGAAAAATTCAAAGAATTCCTTTGATTTTTTTAATTAAATGAAACATCCAGCAATGTTTTTGCACATTCATTGAGAGTTTATTTATCAAATACAATGTGGTTTTAGTTTAAAACATGATGTTGATTATATTAGGAAGGTTGTTTTTTTTTTAAGTCATATCACCTTTGCTTATAAGGGACGTATGAAGAAGCAGAAGGCGAGGGAGAGAGAGAGAGAGAGTTGGGTTTTGGCTCATCACACTCATTCTTAATCTAGTTGGCAGAGTTTCATAGTCCTAATACTCCTCAGTACTGTGCTCTAAACACTGGAGCTATAAAGCTCACAGGAATAATGTATCTTTCTCTGTGTAGGAAGGAGTTGGAAAGAGTTTAAGGGATAAAAAAGAGAGACTGTGTGAGCTAAAATGACAGTGGGTAAGCGAGAGAGGTAGATGCATGGTGATGTAAAGGTCAGGGTAAGCAAAGCATTAAAAGTTCACCCAAGTAGCCATTAAAAACTGAATTAGCTGTCATATAAATAATCTCACAGCACCGCTGTCACATGTTTACTGTAGGAAACCTACAATTTCAGTAGAGATATAAGCCAAGGCCAAGCATTTCTCTTTGGAATCCACTTACTCCTCTTGATCCCACAACCCCTGTCTCATCTCCTGCAAGTCTCTAATGTATGTTTTTGAAGAAGGGCCAGATCATTAGTCTATAGGCTTATCCAGCACAATTTGAATGCTCTGCCACTGATGGTTATGGGCTTGTGGACACAATGACACTGGCAAACGTAGCAAATTGGCTTTCTAATCTCAGCGGCATGGACAGTCGCGCAGGAGTAGCTAAATAGCTCGGTAAAGAAAGAAAGAAAGGTTGGCAATGGTATGTTAAGCTAACAGCCTTCAATGTATTTTTGTGAATTCATGACAAACTTGCAATGGTAAATGGCATGTAGGATGTTTTTTATTCTTTGCATGAACTCTAAGTTAGCACGTTTTAATCTATCGTGATTTTTAACCACGGTTTTACAACGTTCATGCTCCTTTACAAAAATAAACCCACTTTTCAAGGTTTCTCCACTTGTAAACTCTGGGTTATTGTTCTGATTCGGATATTTAAGAGGTCAGTTTTGCAATGTCCACTAGATGTTTTCAACCTCGTAATATGCAAACCTGAATACCGCTTTGTGACCGTGACCACAAAAGATTAGAGGTTTTTATAAGCAAGGGTTTAAAGCAGCTAACATTCAAGCGCAAACTTGATTTGCTAAGTTGGTTAAAAGTGGCCTTAGTTCAGATTTTGAGAAGACAATAAGCAAGGTTATGTGCAGTGTAACAGCCCTTTGTGTTTCTCTCTTCCTCTCTATTCATTTTTGCTTTTATGATGTGCTGTGATAAGATTAAGTAAACAAAGTTTCTCCTTCCTTCCCAGGGGCTCATCGGAGAGAAGTATGGCAGCATTCGGGTCCCAGGTGAGGTGGAGTCGGCCGAGTTTGAGATGATTTTGGATGCGGCGGTGGAGGCGGGACTAGACACACGGATCTTGGAGGAGTGGTATTGTCGAGATGAGAACTCAGTCCCGCCTGCCTACTACCTAAAACCCAAAGCTGAGATGCTGAAGAACTACCAGAACTCTGTAAGTAGAGCAGGAAAGAGCTGGGATACCTTTCAGTGAAAATCTTTCTTTGTTATTAGATGAGTTGATCATTTCAAAGTACATTTGTCCAAGTTAGCCGAGTTACCATTCAAAAGTTTAAGAGTCAAAAGTTTAAGTCTAATCCTACCCAATACGTACGTTTAACAACTTTACTAACTGCTGATACGCAGCAAATTGGGAATTTATTGAAGTCAGTTAATAATATTTAAATAGTAAATTTTGTAATTAATAATAAATAAGTGTTCCCTATTCTGAGTGTTACCATCTAATGCATACTCTCTGAATAAAATAAAACCTTTGAACAGTATAGTGTAAAAATGTCCAATTTTTGCTATTTATTCATTATCACAATTTTAAAGGAATTAAAAAAATTCAGCTGAAAAGCAAATTAAGATTTAATTGTTGGATACAGTCAAGACCTTTGAGATAGGGCAGGCTAAATTCCAATTTACAGTGGGCAGGCATACAGACGCAAAAATTGGCTCACTTTTAGTACTGTTTGCTTGTTGATTGTCCCAAGTGTAAGGTGTTCCATTAACTCAGAAACTGTGTAAACAGCAAATGCAACAGGAACATGAATTTAAATGAGCAAAATAACCCCCAAACCCAGACAGGAGACTTTATCACTTTATTTCAGAAGTCTAACACGCAGCACCGCTTTTGACTCACAAGAGGGCATCCGGGATTAAGTTCAGCTTCCAGCAGACCTGACCTGTCCCACACACAGGAACAACCTGTAAATGTCAGCGGCTGACCGGTGCTGCTGCTGTTTTATATGGAGCGCTGTGCAGAAATGGCAGGCCTGAGAGGAACACCGCTCAGTGCCTGTTGAGTTTATTAGCTTCATAAATTCAGTTTGTCTTTCATTAAACCTTACTGGGGCTCTCTCTTCCTTTCTTACGCTCACAAATTCTGTTTCACTTTCTGTCACCTACACACAGAAAGATCATATAGTGTTGTATAAATCAGGTTGTAACGCAGAGTGGCTGCAAATTGAAGAAGCTGTCTGTGAAGCTGAGGGTCTCTGTTGGACTAAATGAGAAAAGCAGCAGGGACAGTTTCTACCTGCACTCAGCAAAAACACCCACTGATCTCTCTCTCTCTCTCTCTCTCTCTCTCTCTGTCCTCTTTCTCTCTGGTAGGTGACTGGGTTCATGACAAACACTTCTTAAAATATTACTTCAGTAAAACAGCAGTGTGGTGTCCGCTTTCACTTTTCCTGCCTCAAGCAGACAGAGTCATTTGTATTGTTGGGTGAACCCTGGCGAATTAGATTCCTTTTGACATCCTCTACATCAAGTTCCTGTGGTCATAGAAATACTAGAAAATGTTTAGGCATGATTTGGAAAAGTATTAATATATGTTTTCATATCAGTATATGATTTAAATATCAAGTTCTTATCAATATATATATATATATATATATATATATATATATATATATATATATATATATATATATATATGCATTATGTTGAAATGTGAGAGACTTTTCATTAGCTCTATAGGTGAATAACTTGGAAAAGTTACAGTATGGCAGTTACAGTATGGCAGTAATTTTAAAGGACAGAAGTCAAATGCTAAAAGAAAATCTCAGCTACCCGCTTGTGCTAGAACAAGATTAAAACTAGCTATGCCACCAACGTCTAGAATTAAGATTAAACCAAAAAGTGCTAATGCATTTGATGCTGCTTTTGGTGAAATGAAAGAAGTGTTAATTAATGTAAATGGGGCAGGTAGGATGTCGGTTTTCTTTTTATAGGCCAACATACAAATAGTGGAACCTTGAAAACCGGATGACTCCATATGTGCTTTACCCCACAGATGGAGTCAAGCAGCGTAGCAAAATCGAAGAACGACAAGGCATGGAGGGCAGTCTCAGAGGAAATCAAGAGGATCTTCAGAACCTCTGTTTTACAGCTGCAGGAGAAGGGAACCATGAAGAGCGCTCAAGCCAAGAAATTTCTGTGCTCAGGTACACTCTAGTTATATTTACAGTAATGACCGAGCCCACAGCTAATAAATGTTTAGTGTTATTTTGCAGTACATTCCAACTTCAAGTGTCAACATTGACTGTGTGTGTGCAGTAAATATACTAATCATTATGGTCAACTTATTTTCAACTGAGCTAAAGGTCCCCATCCATATGCCTGAAATGACTTTATACTTGATATCATTCTTTCATTTATTTTTTGTAATGATCTTAAAGTTCCGTGAGTGATTTTGCTCATATAACATGTTTTCCGATTAAAGGCAAAGTTTCACTCTAAACATTTCAATGCCACTTAATGCAAAACATCATTTTTCTGTTAAATTACATGCAAAATTTAAAAAGGCTCAATCAGAGCCGTAGTTTATAGTTTTGTGGTTTTAAAGTGAGATCGTATTCAAAGCTCATAATGAATGTAAATGTTATTTTATCCCGCTCTTGAAAGTCATTGTGACTTGAATTAAAATTTGCCCGGATTAGCCAGCATAAGAGGAGATCTAATCAGGCTAACTTAATTCATCCAGGTTAATCCAATATTCAGTGATACAGTTAAGTCTCATCACTGTACTTCCACATTAGAGACTTTGGGTCAGTACAGGAGAAAGAACAGCTTTACTGCTTGCTCTTTTATGTCATTCTGAGTGCATTGACTTATAATTCAATCACCGATACAGTTAAGTCTTCATCCCAATAAAGGACATGCAGTGGATATGAAAGAACTGCATTCAAGAGGATCCCCTAAGTAAAGCATTTTTTTTTGAGAAGAATACTTTGCTCTCAATCGCAGAGGTTCCTTTCTATTAAAACTGAGGTCTTCTGTCTGACTTCAGAGCATCAGTCTTTTCCTGATCTCTGCAAGCTTGTGCACTCTGATGTCTGACGGATGCTCCACATTGAGGGTATTTATTAAAAGAGCATCCATGCATCATAGAAAATAGGCATTACATTGGTATTACATTTCACAAAGCAAATGCAAGTAAAAATAAAAGACAGTAATGTTGGTCAGAGATCAGATTGCCTGCTCTTCTTTGATCGGTTTATTTTGTAACATTAGACATAACATTCATGGCAAAATATTGAGTATGATGTGTATTTTAATATAGCATACATTACATTTATTCAATTCAGTGTAATAAAAGTGTGATTAAATATGTGCTGAAAAAAGTACATTTGAATATATTTTTGCTTTTTTGAAATAAACTTTTTTGCAACATTATAAATATCTTACTTATTGTGTTTTTCCAAACAAGCAAACAAAAATTCCTAATGAACCCAACGGTCATGCATTTAGTGTATAATGTATAAATCTTCAAGCAGGTACCCTATTAGTTTTTCAATGCGATTTCTATTTGATTACTAATATCAGAGTGAGAAAAGTACATGCAAGATTTTAATCGAGGTAACGCTTTCCTGGGGATTTGTAGCCATTTACTTGCCGATTCGCATCCCCACTCTCTTCTGATTTAATAAACAACAAGCTGCAAGTATGTGATACTAAGCTGACGAGGTTGGTGGCAGGCTATCACTGGAATACTGCCTTTGGAGTGTCTTTGATAAAACCAGGCGAGGCTGGATTAAGAGGATCATATCACTTTTTCTTCGTCAAGGCAGCTCGGAGAGACGGATCTAATCATTTGCTAAAGACCTTTGGCAAACGCGGGAAGCGCTCACCTCATGACATCAAATTAAGCATGTTTTTCTGAAAAGTGCCACTGAAGTGTTTCTCGGGGAGTAAACAGTGGCAGTGATGAAAACCATGAATGAAAGAAACGCTCTGTCATGCAGAACTGAGTAATTATCATGCTCTCTGCTTTCTCGTGTCTTTCAGCCAAGTAGAGGATGAACTGGATTTCGTGATTGGGCAAGCAGACCCAGCCTTCCTCAAGAAGTGTGTATGTTACATCCGGAAGATATCCAACTTTGACCGCTTCGCTAAACTCCCGAGATGGCCGCCATGGACATGGCGTGGTGAGCGCCGACCGTGGTCAGGAGAAACCAGGGAAGCCTATGAGCGTCTTCTGAAAGTCCGAGATGAGTTCATTCCGATGGTGGTGGCAGCATCCAATCTTCGAAGTCTACTCCTCAGTCACTCACTCAGACATGAAACTTGGCTACTCACAGGAAGTAGAGAGCCACTACGTCAAGGTCTGTGTAAACAGTTTTATGAAGACATGGTGGATATCATCCAAGCCACGGTCCAACAGAACTTTGACACAGAGACCGATCCGCTTTATGATGAAATTATACAGCATCTTTCGCTGTGCAAGACTTTTCATCTTTTTTATGTGTACAAGAGTGAAGCTTTGGACATAGTCCAGGAGTACCTGTACCCCTCCAAAGGTGGTCGAATAACTCCCAAGTGGTGTATGGAGGACCCTGCACTGGAAAGACATTGTTACTTATGAAGTGGCAAACAGGTGAAAAGCATGTAAAGTATGCACATTTGTGTGTGCGTGGTTGAGAGAGAAAGCATGTGTGAACATACTGACCTGCTTTTTAAGCCGCCATCTGGATGCGGCACATGTTAGATTAATGCTGCGGGATGCCTGTATTTAGCCTGAAGCTGTTCTTTGCTTCCTTTGACTTAATATCTGATGTCATGGCATGAGATTCAAATTAACATTAAGGTATTTTGGGCTGCTTTTACATGAATTTGTCTGTCGAACAGATTTTTTGTGCATTCCAGTGTATCTGGAGGGACACGGTAGTCCAAATACAGATCATTGCATTCACAAGCTTAAAAAATGCTGATTTCATTTAACTGATAAAAATTATTTGATATAATTACTCCTATCTGTCAGCTTCGGCCAATACTTAGGGCTTATAGAGATCAGTAGTGTGCTTGTGTCATGTGTTGATGGTCAGAATTGACGGGGTGTTGATAAGTTTAAAGAGGAACAAAGGAGGAAGGGTAGTGTTGACATTTCCCGTCACCCATGGCAACCCGTCAAAGACCTCAGCCTCTAATGTTAGTTCACAGATGATGAGCCTGGGGACCTTGACTAACTCCCTCGTCCTTGCTCATGCTCTGTCTCTCTCTCACTGTCCTTCTATGTAACATACACACTACAGAAAGTCAGATACTCTGAAATGTTTATATTTGTATGCAATGTACATGCCCACACATTGCATGCAGTTTTTATAATCAAGAGTGTGTGTCTGTGTCATTAGCATGATCTCATGTTTGGTACAGCTGGCACAGTTTTTATACTGCCTTTGTCCAGTGCAGTACTGGTACCAAGAATCATGCAGTAAATATGAGCACAGTGATGCATTCAAGTAGCAATCTGGACACACACACCCTTTGGCTAGTCATACAAATGCACAGACACACAATCCTCCTGCAAATGGTGGCTTTGGAAAAGCATTTTATCATTAATTGTCAGCCTCTCCAAACAGGGAGAAATACAATTTCATGTTTCCCTGAATCACAGCTGGGGCACCCTTTAACCACATCCAAGAAAGAATTGTGCTAAGGATGAGGGAATGTTTCAAACTGATTTGGGAGAAAATCTTTGGCACAAGAAATACAGTGCTGACTCTATTGCTGTGCATTCGATTATTTGCTGTACAGTCATTGCTCTTAGATTTCCTTCCTCGCACTCAGGGTTGTCAAAGTTTGTGTACAGCGGATCTGTTAAGTAATTTATGGACTGGAGTCACCAAGTTTTGTTTGCTATGAGTCATACTTATATATACTTACTCAGGTCACAGCAGTTCACGGATTTTTAACCATGTAAGTGTTTTTATAGAAACAGGACACAAGATCCTGTTAAACATTAACTAATAATTCATACAGTAGTTATTTACAGTAAATCATCTATTTGTAAATATAAAAATTCAAATGAAATAATATATGGAAAACATTCTGTAAACTGTATGTCTGAGCTTCTTTTTCATTTTCACTTGTTTAGGCTTATTCATGGCTACAGTATGAAATGGACCAGAAACAGACCCGGTTGTCATTGTCAGATTCATCGGGTCTTCAGACTCTCTACTGACCTCCGCACGCTGCCGCAGAGCATCTGTGAGCAGATTGCCATCAACCATCGTGCCTGATCCACTTCTTACCAAACAAGATCCAGGAGATGAGGGAGCTGCGTGGTAAATTTGTATAGGGAGTCATCATTTCACCGGACTCTCTTGTCATTATTCTGGATGCCTTGGAGCAGTTGTCAGATGTTGACGAGGCTCGGAAGCTGTGGTGGCTGCCTGTCCACCTGCCACCACAGTCCGACATTGTAGTGTCAACTCCTGCCCAACAAGCACGGATACTCCAGAAATTACGCTGCCTGATACATGACGAGGATGCCTATGTTGAACGATGCAAAGAGACCGCAAAGCTTGCAGTCAGACACTCTAAACAGCAGCTTCTGAGTGTCAAAAGGAAGGTGACATCTGGCCAACAGATATATGTGGAATGAGGCAATGTGTAAAATGTACACTTCATGTTCATCAACCCATCTACCGAGAGGTAGTTCACTGGAGGTCACAAGATGTGGACGACAAATCATTGTGTTCGACGGCGCACGAAAAGCATTGAGCAGCTTTTCTACTCTATTGAAAACAAGCTTGGCTCACGCTTTGTCTTTTCGAGCACTGGGCTATATCACAATGGCACGGGCAGGCCTAACAGAGCTGGAGCTAGAGTGATATCTTTATCTTTGGACAACAGTGTCCTTGGGGACATCATGGTGAGCTCTAATCTTAAAAGCTCTGCTGCGCATTTCTTATGATTTCGCAGCCAGGCTAAAAAGAAGAATCCTTGAGGTTATTTAGTGGAGCGTCAAGTCCTGGTAATGTAACGCTTTAATGGTTTGGGCAAACTGCGCCACCTGCATCTTATAGCACAAAAGCTATACCTCAGTAATGAAGAAGATGTACATCAAAATGTATAGCCTTTTGGCTGAGTACTTCCTTGGGCATGGGCAGGTGGTAGAAAGAAGATATTCCACTGCGACAATAATCACTTTGCCTCACTGAATATCTCACACCATGAAACCTCCTCATCACCAGCAGAGCCTTCACGCCACTTTACAAAGCTTCTGCTGACAAGCACTCTTATGACAGACAGACACCCGAACAACCCTGGGTGTTCCAGTGTAACTTGCTAGAGCCAGACATCTTCTTTGTCAACCATCGAAAGATGACGGAGCCTCACATACCACCTGACAAGGAGCGCAAGCCGGACAGATGATCTCATGTATGGTGTCATCATGAACTTCAGCTGGCTCTACACTATGATAAAGATAGGGGCAGTTTGATGCGCCTGCCCTGCTCGTGGACATTGACCTAGCTTTTACAGCTACACGCAAGAAAAGGAGCCAAAGTTTCGCAACTACAATTCCGCAGTATTGTTTAAAGTGACAAAAATCCTGCATCACTGTCTGCTGAATCTCGTGCAAAGGCTCCTTCCAGTTGTCACACATCTCTTCCGGAAGCTCAGACACCTCCTTCTTGAATGACAAGGATGGTCCGAAATATTGCTCCATTGTGCCACTGCACTCTTCCATGGATGTCACTTACAGTCCCGAGAGATTATCACGCTGTGTTCTAGCTACATGCAAATAGTGGAAATTCTACCTACATTAGCTCCAAACATAGTCATTGTGGCCCTTGAAGATGGATCAGTCAGCACGTGGATGTTGAGAGCAGACAGCTGATAAGACAGATAGACACGGCAAGGTCAGTTGTTCTTGGCATCAGGCTAACCACAGATGAGAAGTATCTGGTAGTGGCCACTACAAAAATACACTGCTCATTTACGACAAACCACAAGTCCTGCTTGTTGTCAGAGGTTGAGGTGAAAGGGTCCAAGCACTGTGGCATCACTGCTATGTGTGTAGCATTTATCAATGGATTCACCTTGTCCAGCCACTCATGCCTTAGCTTGGCTGGAAGGCACTAAAGATGTCAATGTGATTGATTTGCTCTATGGCTGGCCGTTGCCATCAGTTCCATTGCTTGTATGAGGTAACCTGTAGTCCAGTGTTCCCAGATGGAATGTATGCTTTCATGACAGTATCTCAACACAACCACCATATTTCATCTCGGAAGTGGGGGACAAGCTTTGCTACAATGACTTCTAATTCCTCTGGTGGTTTTTTGTTAAGTCCATCCTGATTCTAGACACCATTCATCAAATGGTGATGATCGACAATGAGGGCAGTCTCTGTGTGGAACACCAAAGATATCACAAATCCCAAAACTGATGGAGGATTATGACTGCAGAGGAGATGATAGTGAAGTTGTGGGCATAGAGCTTGAGGATCAGCGATCCATCCTCATCTGCAAAGCGAGAAAGCATTGAGGTGCTGGACACCAAGATTTGGAAGATGGCAGAGTTCATAGGCCAAGCACTTAGCGAGAAAATTCTGTGGCAGTTTCCGCTTCTCTCCCCAAAACAGCCAAAGTATAATAGCTTCCATGGAGAACACATCATCCATATATTCGTGTGGGAGGAGAGATAGTGGACAGTGCATGGCCAGCTTGATAGAGATATCTGAGCCATTGTTAAACTGATCAAATCAACACACCATAACTTGCTGCTGTCTGTGGCCAGCAGTGGCGTCTTTCTGTGTGTGGATTACTGACATAATAACAGCCATGTCAAACATTGTGATGAAAACTGGGAAACCTATCCCAAAGTCTGCAGCTCTCTGGCTTCGAGGATTTTTGTCTACACCATGGATGTAGGTCAGAGGTCATCCACAAGTGAACTACAGCACAGGTTTCACATTGAGATGGTGTTCAAGCATGAAGGCCTTATTGAAAACCGCGCCTTGACAACATCGGGCCCGATCTAATGGTGACATCTGATGATAAAGTAGTCAGTATATCTGGTATACACAACCACGGGCAAAGAGAATATATTCCAAAGATCAATGGTCAGAGGATCTCTACAGCTTCCTGTCATCAAGCACTGACAATGATCAGTTTGTAGTGTCCCTTTATGCAGCAAAATGCTTCCTGCTAGGCTTGGAAGGCTTGCACGGCGGGCACAAGGTGTGCAATATATTGTAACACTCCAGCATGTCCTCATTACTACAGCAAACACATTCTCGTAGGGAAGCAACAAGAATAAGATAAGATGCTGGCTGTTAGTTTGTGGTCAGGCAGTGTATCCAAAAGTTCATCTGTGATGATGGGACTACAATTATTATCACTAAGTTAATTCCTGACAGTCCAGATTGATAGCAGTCTTCATCACCTCCACAGGAAACAGTTTTCTTACTCTGGAGTGTTGCAGATGCTGGAGATCTGTATGCAGGCGATTACAGCTGCTTCAGCAACTTTGTTAAGAACTTGGAGGATTTCCAAATATGCGCCAAATGGGAAATTGGGCATTGTGTCTAAAGGTAGTGGGAACATTCAATGCTATCTCTAGACCTTCACAGATGGAAAACTCATGTCTCATCCATGCTAAGCTGGTATAATGTAAGTAGTAGCAAAGCTCCTACGAGATGGACGCTATTTAGTGTACATCTGTTTCCACTCGTGACGTGAGATGATGATGCAGGGTGGTTTAAGTCTGATTGTCATGAGATTGGCCCAGATGGCAGAGCATCGACCTGTTCCTCCTACAAAACGCCGCACCCATCTGTGCCTATCAGCTGGCCAGACACTTAACATCATTGTGGGATTTGGAGGACGGCAGCATTGGCACCCTACACGATGCGTGAACCGTGTGGATGCAGCTCTGAAAATCAAGATCGCATACCTCAAACAGATCGCCAAATAGTTGGTCACGCCTCACAGAAAGTACGTACCCCAAATGTAGCACCAATGCCTCTATGAGACCATTGCTGACTGTGTGTGGAGAGAATCCACCTAGGTCTTCTCACGGGATAGTCCTATCAATGTGCTGTCTGAAGAGTGGAAGAACCAGAGACAACAACATCTGGCTGTGAAAGCTGAACTGCTGCAGGTAGGAGCGCCCTCTAGTAGGACACTGACAGACACTTGAAGGCTGTAGTCACGGACAGGTCTGGAAGGCTGGTGTGATTGTGTTTTACAGCAACTTTGGATTCAACTGCACACAGATCAGTTCTCTGCACATTGTATACACAGCAACTTCAGCCCATTTGCTATTAAAGCTACACTTAAACTGCAACTAGTCACCTTAGCTTCTTTTATGCATAACCAGCTGTATTGCCAAATGTGTGTTAAAGCTGAAATTTGATAGTAAACAAATTCTATAAAGAAACAAGGCTGACTGGAAAAGTAGATCCAGTTATGGCTTTATGATATATTCTTTCTTTTAAAGATGTATATGCAGTGTGTGTAATATATAGTTTTAGATTTTGTTTAGTCAAACTGCTTGGCATAAAGTCACTTTATACAGAAGTATAGAGAAATATAATAGATTTATATACATATAAAAAGTTAAGTTGCCACTATTTTTTTTTTTTTTTTATATATATATATATATTCATTTGTGTCTATTTAATAACAATCCCTGTAATGTACTATACTGTAAATGGAAACCTATGTACATATGTGCATATATGTGCTTTGGCTATATACTGGTTGTACAATTTTTTAAATATTATATGTTATATTTGTACTAAATGCAATCAAAGCGAAATGCCTAGATTTTAACTTTTTGTTACAGAAACTGATTAAGAGAGAAAAAATGCGAAAGAAGGGGAATTTCTAAAGAAAAAATATATCAGATAGAACTATCTGATCATTCACAGTTTCTGTATACATTAATGAACATTTAGCATACAAATTTGCTTAATTTGAAATTACAGCATTTAAAATTGAGAGATCGTCATTGGATCAAAGTTTCAGTAATCAGGTATCTAGAGTATAGTCACCGGAGTCTGTCGTGAGCTTCTTAATGAAATTCAGAATGTGTATTCTGAACTTTCTCTGTCTCAAAATGCATGGAAATCCATGTGTGGAATTTACTTGAAATACAGACAATGTTAGACCCATTCTCGTATTCTATACCAATTCACAGTTAATGTTACTATACCACAACGCCATGATCAAGTTTCTAAATGGTGGAAAATGTATATTTTGTTTCTCAGTGAAAAGGATTTAAGACAGCAAACTGATACTAAGAAGATCATCCTCTGTGCTAAACTAAATCCTAGAGATTAATAGTATTAATGGCAT
>NC_056705.1:30497436-30508069 GCF_018831695.1 Puntigrus tetrazona | reverse complement strand
GGCAAAGTGATTATTGTGTGCAGGAACATCTTCTTTCTACCACCCGCCCATGCCCTCAAGGGAAGTACTCAGCCAAAAGGCTATGCATTTGATGTACATCTTCTTCAATACCGAGGGTACAGCTTTTGTGCTATAAGATGCAGGTGGCGGTTGCCCAAACCATTAGCGTTATATTCATGACTTGATCGCTCCACTAAACAACTCTTCAAGTTCTTCTTTTAGTCATGGCTGTGAAATCGTAAGAAAATGCGCAGCGGGCTTTTAAGATTAGAAGCTCACCATATGATGTCCCCAAATGACAATTGCTATCCAAAGATACGATATATCTAGCTCCAGCTCTGTTAGGTCACTGCCCGCTGCCATGTGATATGTAGCCCAGTGCTCGAAAGACAAAGCAGTAGCCAAAACTTGTTTCAATGCAGTAGAAAAGCTGCTCCAATGCTTTCGGCACCGGGCTAACACAACGATTTGTCGTCCCACATCCTTGTGCGAGACTCCAGTGAACTACCTCTCGGTAGATAGGAGGCTGACGAACATGGGCGCGTACATTTTGCCATTGCCTCATTCTGCATATATCTGTTGGCCAGATGTCACCTTCCTTTTGACACTCAGGAAAGCTGCTGTTTACATGTCTGACCGCAAGTCGGCGTCCTTTGCATCAGTTCTACACATAGGCATCCGCCGCGTATCAGGCAGCGTAATTTCTGGAGTATCCCGTGCTTGTTGGGCAGGGCTGATACTACAACTAGGATCAAAGCCGCGCAGGTGGACAGGCAGTTGACGCACATTTTCTGTGTTTCTCGCTCAACATCTGTCTTGAACTGCTCCAAGGCATCCAGCAGAATAATGACAAGAGGTCGGTGAAATGAAGACTCCCTAGCAAATTTACCAGCAGCTCCCTCATCTCCTGGATCTTAATTGGTAAAGAAGTGGATCAGGCACCGATAGTTGATGGCAATCTGCTCACGAGATGCTGCCCTGCATGGTCGCGGAGGTCAGTGCAGAGAAGTCTGAAGACCCGATGAATCTGACAATGACAACCGGGTCTGTTTCTGGTCCCCATTTCCTTCTGTAGCCATGGATAAGCCCCAACAAGTGAAAATGAAAAGAAGCTCAGACAGCACAGTTTTACAGAATGTTTTCCGGTATGTTATTTCATTTGATTTTATATTTACAAATAGATGATTTTACTGTAAATAACTACTGTATGAATTATTAATTAATGTTTAACAGGATCTTGTGTCCTGTTTCTATAAAAACACACATGGTTAAAAATCCGTGAACTGAAGGTGACCTAGAGTAAGTATATATAAGTATGACTATAGCAAACAAAACTTGAGTGACTCCAGTCCATAAATTACTTTCAGCAGATCCGCTGTACACAAACTTTGACAACCCTGAGTGCGAGTGGAAGGAAATCTAAAAGAGCAATGACTGTACAGCAAATAATCGAATGCACAGCAATAGAGTCAGCACTGTATTTCTTGTACCAAAAAGATTTTCTAAATCAGTTTGAAACATTCCCTCATCCTTAGCACAATTCTTTCTTGGATGTGGTTAAAGGTGCCTTCAGCTGTGATTCAGGGAAACATGAAATTGTATTTCTCCCTGTTTGGAGAGGCTGACAATTAATGATAAAATGCTTTTCAAAGCCACCATTTGCAGGAGTGATTGTGTGCCTGTGCATTTTGTATGACTAGCCAAGGGGTGTGTGTGTCCAGATTGCTACTTGAATGCATCACTGTGTTTCATATTTACTGCTTGATTCTTGGTACCAGCACTGCACTGGACAAGGGCAGTATAAGGCTATCTCAGCTGTACCAAACATGAGATCATGCTAATGACACAGACACACACTCTTGATTATAAAAACTGCATGCAGTGTGTGGGCATGTACATTGCATACAAATATAAACATTTCAGAGTATCTGACTTCTCTGTAGTGTGTATGTTATATAGAAGGACAGTGAGAGAGAGAGAGAACATGAGCAAGGACGAGGGAGTTAGTCAAGGTCCCCAGGCTCATCATCTGTGAACTAACATTAGAGGCTGAGGTCTTTGACGGGTTGCCAAGTGGGTGACGGGAAATGTCAACACTACCCTTCCTCCTTTGTTCCTCGCCCCCAAACTTATCAACACCGTCAATTCTGACCATCAACACATGACACAAGCACACTACTGATCTCTATAAGCCCTAAGTATTGGCCGAAGCTGACAGATAGGAGTAATTATATCAAATAATTTTTATCAGTTAAAATGAAATCAGCATTTTTAAGCTTGTGAATGCAATGATCTGTATTTGGACTACCGTGTCCCTCAGATACACTGGAATGCACAAAATCTGTTACGACAGACAAATTCATGTAAAAAGCAGCCCAAAATACCTTAATGTTAATTTGAATCTCATGCCATGACATCAGATATTAAGTCAAAGGAAGCAAAGAACAGCTTCAGGTTAAATATACAGGCATCCCGCAGCATTAATCCAACATGTGCCGGCATCCAGATGGCCTTAAAAGCAGGTCAGTATATGTTCACACATGCTTCTTCCTCTCTCAACCACGCACACACAAATGTGCATACTTTACATGCTTTTCACCTGTTTTGCCACTCCGGGCAAGTAACAATGTCTTTCCAGTGCAGGGTCCTCCATACACCACTTGGGGGAGTTATTCGACCACCTTTGAGGGGTACAGGTACTCCTGGACTATGTCCAAAGCTTCACTCTTTGTACACATAAAAAGATGAAAAAGTCTTGCACAGCGAAAGATGCTGTATAATTCTCATCATAGAGCCGGATCGTCTCTGTGTCAAAGTTCTGTTGGACCGTGGCTTGATGATATCCACCATGTCTTCATAAAACTGTTTACACAGACCTTCGACGAGTGGCTCTCTTACTTCCTGTGAGTAGCCAGTTTCATGTCACAGTGAGTGACTGAGAGAGTAGACTCAAGATTGGATGCTGCCACCACCATCGGAATGAACTTGCCTCGGACTTTCAGAAGACGCTCATAGGCTTCTTGGTTTCGCATGACACGGTCGGCGCTCACCACGATGTCCATGTAGCGGGCCATCTCGGGAGTTTAGCGAAGCGGTCGTGCTGGATATCTTCCGGATGTAACATACACACTTCCTTGAGGAAGGCTGGGGTCTGGCTTGCCCGTCGCGAAATTCAGTTCATCCTTCAACGCTGAAAGACACGTAGAAAGCAGAGAGAGCATGATAATTACTCAGTTCTGCATGACAGAGCTGCTTTTCATTCATGGTTTTCATCACTGCCACTGTTTACTCCCCCGAAACACTTCAGTGGCACTTCTCAGAAAACATGCTTAATTTGATGTCATGAGGTGAGCGCTCTCAGCGCTTGCCAGTCTTTAGCAAATGATTAGATCCGTCTCTCCGAAAGCTGCCTTGAGCGAAGAAAAAGTGATATGATCTCTTAATCCAGCCTCGCCTGGTTTTATGGAAGACCTCCAAAGGCAGTATTCCAGTGATAGCCTGCCAACTCTCAAGGCTTAGTATCACATACTTGCAGCTTGTTGCTTATTAAATCAGAAGAGTGGGGATGCGAATGCAAGTAAATGGCTGGGCAAATCCCCCAGGAAAGCTGTTATTCTCGATTAAATCTTGCATGTACTTTTTTTCACTCTGATATTAGTAATCAAATAGAAATCGCATTGAAAAAACTAATAGGTACCTGCTTGAAGATTTTATACATTATACACTAAAATGCATGACCGTTGGGTTCATTAGGAATTTTTGTTTGCTTGTTTGGAAAAATACAATAAGTAAGATATTTATAATGTTGCAAAAAGTTTATTTCAAAAAAGCAAAAAATATATTCAAATGTACTTTTTCAGCACATATTTAATCACACTTTTATTACACTGAATTGAATAAATGTAATGTATGCTATATTAAAATACATCATACTCAATATTTTGCCATGAATGTTATGTCTAATGTTACAAAATAAACCGATCCAAGAAGAGCAGGTAATCTGATCTCTCTGACCAACATTACTGTCTTTTATTTTTACTTGCATTTGCTTTGTGAAATGTAATACCAATGTAATGCCTATTTTCTATGATGCATGGATGCTCTTTAATAAATACCCTCAATGTGGAGCATCCGTCAGACATCAGAGTGCACAAGCTTGAGATCAGGGAAGACTGATGTTTCTGAAGTCAGACAGAAGACCTCAGTTTTAATGAAAGGAACCTCTCACGATTGAGAGCAAAGTATTCTTCTCGCAAAAAAGAAATGCTTTACTTAGGGGATCCTCTTGAATGCAGTTCTTTCATATCCACTGCATGTCGGGATGAAGACTTAACTGTATCGTGGTGATTGAATTATAAGTCAATGCACTCAGAATGACATAAAAGAGCAAGCAGTAAAGCTGTTCTTTCTCCTGTACTGACCCAAAGTCTCTAATGTGGGGTACCGGTGATGAGACTTAACTGTATCACTGAATATTGGATTAACCTGGATGAATTCAAGTTAGCCTGATTAGATCTCCTCTATGCTGGCTAATCCGGGCAAATTTTAATTCAGTCACAATGACTTTCAAGAGCGGATAAAAATAACATTTACATTCATTATGAGCTTTGAATACGATCTCACTTTAAAACCACAAACTATAAACTACGGCTCTGATTGAGCCTTTTTTAAATTTTGCATGTAATTTAACAGAAAAATGATGTTTTGCATTATGGCATTGAAATGTTTAGAGTGAAACTTTGCCTTTAATCGGAAAACATGTTATATGAGCAAAATCACCACGGAACTTTAAGATCATTACAAAAATAAATGAAAGAATGATATCAAGTATAAAAGTCATTTCAGGCATATGGATGGGGACCTTTAGCTCAGTTGAAAATAAGTTGACTATAATGATTAGTATATTTACTGCACACACACAGTCAATGCTGACACTTGAAGTTGGAATGTACTGCAAAATAACACTAAAACATTTATTAGCTGTGGGCTCGGCCATTACTGTAAATATAACTAGAGTGTACCTGAGCACAGAAATTTCTTGGCTTGAGCGCTCTTCATGGTTCCCTTCTCCTGCAGCTGTAAAACAGAGGTTCTGAAGATCCTCTTGATTTCCCTCTGAGACTGCCCTCCATGCCTTGTCGCTTTCTTCGATTTTACTTTACGCTGCTTGACTCCATCTGTGGGGTAAAAGCACATATGGAGTCATCCGGTCTTTCAAGGTTCCACTATTTGTATGTTGGCCTATAAAAAAAGAAAACCGACATCCTACCTGCCCCATTTACATTAATTAACACTTCTTTCATTTCACCAAAAAGCAGCATCAAATGCATTAGCACTTTTTGGTTTAATCTAATTCTAGACGTTGGTGGCATAGCTAGTTTTAATCTTGTTCTACTAATAAACGGCGCTGAGATTTTTCTTTTAGCATTTGACTTCTGTCCTTTAAAATTACTGCCATACTGTAACTAGCCATACTGTAACTTTTCCAAGTTATTCACCCATAGAGCTAGCTGAAAAGTCTCTCACATTTCAACATAGTATGTATATATATATATATATATATATATATATATATATATATATATATATATATATATATATATATATATAAGAACTTGATATTTAAATCATATACTGATATGAAAACATATATTAATACTTTTCCAAATCATGCCTAAACATTTTCTAGTATTTCTATGACCACAGGAACTTGATGTAGAGGGGATGTCAAAGGAATCTAATTGCCAGGGTTCACCCAACAATACAAATGACTCTGCTTGAACGGGAAAAGGAAAGCGGACACCACACTGTTTTACTGAAGTAATATTTTAAGAAGTGTTTGTCATGAACCCAGTCACCTACCAGAGAGAAAGAGGACAGAGAGAGAGAGAGAGAGAGAGAGAGAGAGAGAGACTGGGTGTTTTTGCTGAGTGCAGGTAGAAACTGTCCCTGCTGCTTTTCTCATTTTAGTCCAACAGAGACCTCAGCTTCACAGACGCTTCTTCAATTTGCAGCCACTCTATGTTACAACCTGATTTATACAACACTATATGATCTTTCTGTGTGTAGGTGACAGAAAGTGAAACAGAATTTGTGAGCGTAAGAAAGGAAGAGAGAGCCCCAGTAAGGTTTAATGAAAGACAAACTGAATTTATGAAGCTAATAAACTCAACAGGCACTGAACGGTGTTCCCTCTCAGGCCTGCCATTTCTACAGCGCCCATATAAACGGCAACAGCACCGGTCAGCCGCTGACATTTACAGGTTGTTCCTGTGTGTGCGGGACAGGTCAGGTCTGCTGGAAGCTGAACTTAATCCCGGATGCCTCTTGTGTGAGCCAGCGGTAAAAGGCGATTAGACTTCTGAAATAAAGTGATAAAGTCTCTGTCTGGGTTTGGGGGTTATTTTGCTCATTTAAATTCATGTTCCTGTTGCATTTGCTGTTTACACAGTTTCTAAGTTAATGGAACACCTTACACTTGGGACAATCAACAAGCAAACAGTACTAAAAGTGAGCCAATTTTTGCGTCTGTATGCTGTGCCACTGTAAATTGGAATTTAGCCTGCCCTATCTCAAAGGTCTTGACTGTATCCAACAATTAAATCTTAATTTGCTTTTCAGCTGAATTTTTTTAATTCCTTTAAAATTGTGATAATGAATAAATAGCAAAAAATTGGACATTTTACAATTATACTGTTCAAAGGTTTTATTTTATTCAGAGAGTATGCATTAGATGGTAACACCCAGAATAGGGAACACTTATTTATTATTAATTACAAAATTTACTATTTAAATATTATTAACTGACTTCAATAAATTCCCAATTTGCTGCTTATCAGCAGTTAGTAAAGTTGTTAAACGACGTATTGGGTAGGATTAGACTTAAACTTTTGACTCTTAAACTTTTGAATGGTAACTCGGCTAACTTGGACAAATGTACTTTGAAATGATCAACTCATCTAATAACAAAGAAAGATTTTCACTGAAAGGTATCCCAGCTCTTTCCTGCTCTACTTACAGAGTTCTGGTAGTTCTTCAGCATCTCAGCTTTGGGTTTCCAGGTAGTAGGCAGGCGGGACTGAGTTCTCATCTCGACAATACCACTCTCCAAGATCCGTGTCTAGTCCCGCCTCCACCGCCGCATCCAAAATCATCTCTAACTCGGCCAAACTCCACCTCACCTGGGACCCGAACACAATGCTGCCATACTTCTCTCCGATGAGCCCCTGGGAAGGAAGGAGGAAACTTGTTTACTTAATCTTATCACAGCACATCAGTAAAAGCAAAAATGAATAGGAGAGGAAGAGAGAAACACAAAGGGCTGTTGCACTGCACATAACCCTGCTTATTGTCTTCTCAAAATCTGAACTAAGGCCACTTTTAACCCTTGGCAAATCAAGTTTGGCGCTTGAATGTTAGCTGCTTCTTTAAACCCTTTGCTTATAAAAAACCCCTAATCTTTTGTGGTCACGGTCACAAACGGTATTCAGGTTTGCATATTACGAGGTTGAAACATCTAGTGGACATTGCAAAACTGACCTCTTAAATATCCGACCAGAACAATAACCCAGAGTTTACAAGAGTGAGAAACCTTGAAAAATTGGGTTTATTTTTTATGCCAAGTATGAACGTTGTGGAAAACCGTGGTTAAAAATCACGATAGATTAAAACGTATCTAACTTAGAGTTCATGCAAAGAATAAAAACATCCTACATGCCATTTACCATTGCAAGTTTGTCATGAATTCACAAAATACATTGAAGGCTGTTAGCTTAACATACCATTGCCAACCTTTCTTTCTTTTCTTTGAGCTATTTAGCTACTTCCTGCGCGACTGTCCATGCCATGAGATTAGAAAGCCAATTTGCTACGCTTGCCACAGTGTCATTGTAACCACAAGCCCTGACCGCCAGTGGCAGAGCATTCAAATTGTGCTGATGTTTCCATAGACTAATGATCTGGCCCTTCTTCAAAAACATACATTAGAGACTTGCAGGAGATGAGACAGGGTTGATCAAGAGGAGTAGAGGGTGGCAGTTCCAAAGAGAAATGTTTGGCCTGCAGCTTATATCTCTACTGAAATTGTAGGTTTCCTACAGTAAACATGTGACAGCTGGTGCTGTGAGATTATTTATATGACAGCTAATTCAGTTTTTAATGGCTACTTGGGTGAACTTTTTAATGCTTTGCTTACCTGACCTTTACATCACCATGCATCTACCTCTCTCGCTTACTCCACTGTCATTTTAGCTCACACAGTCTCTCTTTATCCCTTAAACTCTTTCCAACTCCTCCTACACAGAGAAAGATACATTATTCCTGTGAGCTTTATAGCTCCAGTGTTTAGAGCACAGTACTGAGGAGTATTAGGACTATGAAACTCTGCCAACTAGATTAAGAATGAGTGTGATGAGCCAAAACCTAACTCTCTCTCTCTCTCTCTCCCTCGCCTTCTGCTTCTTCATACGTCCCTTTATAAGCAAAAGGTGATATGACTTCTTTAAAAAAACAACCTTCCTAATATAATCAACATCAATGTTTTAAACTAAACCACATTGTATTTGATGAATAAACTCTCAATGAATGTGCAAAAACATTGCTGGATGTTTCATTTAATTAAAAAAATCAAAGGAATTCTTTGAATTTTTCTCATGAGGCCATATGACCTGTGTGATTACGAGAAAATATCAAAAATGATCAGCTCCAGACTGAAATTATTGGATTTAATTATGGAAATGTCCTACTTAAAAACAATTCTTCTATAGTATTACACACAATTTTTTTTTTTGTATTAATTAATTTAGGAAATAAAATAAATAATTAATGCAACTGTAAGCAGTAATTTGCCAACATTCTTTAAAATATCTTTGTGTTCAGCAGAAACAAGAAATTAAAGCATATTTGGATTAAATGAATCCAAAAGAGCCCACATATTTTAAACCTACATATTCTCTTTTTAACAAAACAAGATCAACATCACTCTCATATATTACTCCTATATATATATATATATATATATATATATATATATATATATATATATATATATGTATATATATATATATAATTTTATAATTTTTTATAATTTTTTTCCCATTTAACAAAAATGTACTAGAAGACCACACAACCCCAAACAGTTTTCTAAAGCCATTATTGATTTCCTCTGATATATGAGTGCTATATCTATGCGTGTGTGTGTCAAAAATATCCACATAATCACACGTGATTCCGAGCACCAGAATGAAACCCTGAAAAAAGGTATCATCCAGCTCAGACATACACGCTGTTCAGCTCTCCAGCAATTCTAAACATGTCAGAAAATCATTTGGTTCCAATTTCAGTCTTCTACAAATTTCATGAAATCTCATCACACTGATGTGGGAAGATGAGCTACACTCTACAATTCACCCGTGTAACTCTGAATCTTTTTGACCTGTAATACAATTTTTGGGGGAATCCATTATTGAGTGAACCTCCCTTTGATTTGGGGTTTTAACAGTTTGAAATAGGCTACAAACATATATTCTTTTTAGATTTGCAGACTATATGTTGAACTGATGCTGATGCTTTCTTCGAAAAACTAAAGGAAGTTTCAGCTGACGCTCTTGTCACAGTCTCCAGACAGCGGATAACAAGAATAGAGAGACTGTGAAACCTGGTCAACCTGGAGTGTTAGGGGTGTCAGTGTGAGATACGTGGAAACTGGAGACACAAGACACTGGCGAAAAACATGTTAGATGTACATCTGTCTCATGTTTTATCACGCTTGGCTCAGAGACACCTCCGCTGCCAGTGAAATCTGCTGCTGCTGAAGATACGCACTCATTATCTGCACCCCAGGGCGTGAAGAACAACAAGGTGTGTGTAAGAGAGAAAATAGAGAGTGAGTCTGTAAATGACCCTATATAGTACCGTCTGTGTTTGCTATACTTCCTGTTCCTCTGAGATGGTTTGCTCAGTCTGCTTGCAGATAAAGCTACAGTGTTTTTCAAGACAAAACAAGAGTATGTGCCAACATATTCTGCATGTGTAACCCCTAAACATCCAGTACCGTGAAACTGAGCGGACCGTGAGCTGTGAGACACTGTCCCTTGATATCTGCAAGGCCACACTTCGATTTACACACGAACAGGTACTGGAATAAACAGAGACTTCTGAAGTCGATACACGAGTGTTTTATCATAGCTTAATTTTAATTTTCTCATCCACTCCTCTGTTTGTTCTCACCTCATTCTGTTACTGCTCTCTTGCTTCTTCCCCTTCTAGATATTTTTGCCCATCTCTCTCTGTCTCTGCCCCAAGCTGTGTGACAGTGAGTTTCAGCTGCTGTCTCCTCTTGGGTAAGAGCTTTGATGTCTGTCTTGCCTATTTAACTGTTCTAGGAAACCATAACCTGAGAGCATTGTGGGAAGTGGAGAGTGTGAGCGTTGTTCAGAATTAATTCATCTTTTGAGGAATGTCAAGTTCATTGTTTAGGAATGCTATTCTGTTTTAGACTCGGGGCTCTGATGCAATTTACAATGAAACGGAGCAGCCAGTGTAAATTAAACGATCCTACATTTTTTATATATTTTTATGACGCTTGGTAAGATCTCTTAGATTGGACTGCATTTATTTGATCATAAATCTGTAT